>NC_057804.1:513465487-513473734 GCF_018294505.1 Triticum aestivum
ATCATCGATCGGCTTCAATTAGTAGTAGCAGCGAAGGAATCGATCGCTCGGGTTCAGTAACGCATAGCCTGTAGTGCAATCGCTCGGGTTCAGTTAGAGCCCAACGCCTCGCTCGGGTTCAGTTTGAGCCAACACCTTGCACACACGCGCGTATGTGTACGAGACAAACGCGCATCGCTCGGCCCCCGACCACCCACCATAACCGGGAACTCCCCGAAATTTTCCTCGCCCTCGCTTCTACCATGGTTTTTTCCGTCATGGACGGCCCAAAGAATGTCATGCAGCTGCGCCTCCGGCCCGCCCAGGATGAAAAGCCCATTGTCTATCATGTTTTTTGTCATAGAAGTAGGAGCCCACCACATCTATGATTATACCGGGTTTTGTCACAATTATCGTCATAGAAGTGTCATATGTATGAAATAAATTTTTTTCATTCGGCCCAAAATGTCACGGATGTGTCTTTTTTTTGTAGTGGTACGGCCCAGCTTCGACATCAATAGTTCAAGACCCTCGCTAGGGGCCAAGCCTCGCAAGGCGGACGACGCGAAGACCCCCGAGGGGATCGGCCTCCCAAGGCTAGCTCCCGAGGGGCGGAGAGTTCCATGCAAGGTTTACCACATGAGGCTCAGCTGACATGAGCCATGACGACCAAGGCCAGGAGGGCGCCAGGCGCAGGTTTCCTCTTTGGTGCAAGGGAGGCAAGCCACAGGCGCGGAGTCTTGAGGAATTAGCCAAAGGTTACTATTCTGGTGCACCGACACCAAGACCGCCAGGACGGCAGGATGGAGGTCATCACCGAGCTCACCGCAGCGTCACGACCAGAGGCTTTTTGCAGATGAAGACTACTTTTGTCAGGATAAGTTGTACCACTTGTCCCCTTTCAAATCCGGCCGTCGTGGGATCCTTTCCGGCTAACATTTGGGAAGAGGACCGAGGCCACTATAAATAGGACTTAGCCACCACCATAGAGGGGGGATTTGATTCGGACCAGTTCATTTCGACCGGACCACCTCACCAGCTCTCTTGAGCTCAAGAACTCCTCACCTCCTGAGGCCAGTTCATCAACTGTACTAGTTCATCCTCAGCCCTACGAGGCAATCCACAAAAACGCTGGAGTAGGGTATTACACCGCAAGGTGGCTCGAACCAGGATAAGCTGCTGTGTCTCTTTGTCTCTTCGAGCTCTTCGTGCTAGGCTTAGGAGGATCGCGAGTAGGCAGGCTGGGTAGGTTGAGATCTCCGCATGCACCCTAGAGTTCGAACCATTCAAGGGTTTGCGGAACCCGTAATTCAACGGTTTCATTCTCAAGAAAGGTGTTCGTTTGTCTAAATTTGAGGCTGGAGCTCATGAGGGCATATTTTTTGGTTATGCTACAAACTCTCATTCTTACCATGTCCTCAACAAGTCCACGGGACTCATTGAGGAGATGTGTAACGTGGAGTTTGACGAGAATAACGGCTCCCAAGTGGAGCAAAGTGGTACTTGTAATGTAGGTAATGAAATTCCTCCCTAAGACATAAGAAGAATGGGTGTTGGTCATATCCTACCCATTGAGGAACCTCTTGTGGCCGAAGGAGAAGGACAATGCTCCACTCAAGTGGAGCCATCACCGACCCAAGACCCACACACTTCTGCAGAACAAAGTGAAGGCCCTCAACCATGTGAACAAGATCAAGGGCAAGATCAACCTCAAGACGTTGGTGAGCCACCAAGTGATTCCCAAGGTGAAGTTCTCCCTTCCAAGAAAGTTAAAGATCAAGAGCAAGCTCAAGATCAAGAACAAGCTCAAGACGACACTCAAGATGATCAAGTCTCTGTTCCTCTCTTCACACCTGAGGAGGAATTGGAGCATCATGCCGCTAAGATTGCATCCAAGCTCACAACCAAAGGTCATCTCATGGAGAATGTGGTTGGAAGCCTAAGAAAGGGGGTAAGCAATCGTAGACAATTAGCAAACTATTGTGAACATCACACATTTGTTTCTTGTGTTGAACCCCAAAAGGTCTATGAGGCGCTCGAGGATCCGAATTGGCTCAATGCCATGCATGAAGAACTCAACAACTTCGAGCACAACCAAGTGTGGAGATTGGTGCCAAGGCCAACGGGGAATCATAGTATCATTGGAACCAAGTGGATATTCAAGAATAAGCAAGATGCTCATGGGATTATTGTATGCAACAAGGCTCGTTTTGTGGCACAAGCCTACTCCTAAGTCAAGGGTATCGACTACAGTGAAACCTTTGCTCCCGTTGCTCGCCTTGAATCTATTTGTTTGTTGATTGCTTATGCTTCTCATCATAATTTCAAGTTGCAAAAAATGGATGTGAAGTGTGCTTTTCTTAATGGTCCTATTAGTGAGTTGGTGTATGTCAAACAACCCCTGGGGTTCAAGGATCCCTATTTCGCCGATCATCTGTACCAACTCGACAAGGCACTCTATGGCCTTAAACAAGCCCCACGTGCGTGGTATGAGCATCTTACTAAGTTGTTGCAAGATCGTGGGTTCGAAATTGGGAAAATCGACCCCACTCTTTTTACTAAGAAGGTCAAAGGGGAGTTGTTTGTATGCCAACTATATGTTGATGATATTATCTTTGGTTCCCCTAACAAAGCTTTCAATGAGGAATTTGCCGCTCTCATGACCTCAAAGTTCAAGATGTCTATGATGGGAGAGTTGAAGTTTTTTCTCGGGTTCAAAATCAAGCAAAGAAGAGAAGGAACCTTCATCAATGAAGCCAAATACACCCAAGACATGCTCAAGACATTCAAGCTAAGTGATGTCAAGCCGGCTTCCACTCCAATGCCCGTCAAATGCCAACTTGACATAGATCCCAATGGTAAAGCGGTGGATCAAAAGGTGTAGCTCTCCATGATTGGCTCCCTGCTTTACCTTTGTGCATCTAGACCGGATATCATGTTGAGTGTGGGAATTTGTGCATGGCTTCAAGCCGCACCTAAGGAAAGCCACTTTGTGGCGGTCAAGTGAATCTTTTGATATTTGGCTCATACCCCAAACTTTGGCTTATGGTACCCAAGAGGAACCAACTTCGATCTTTTGGGCTATTCAAACTCAGATTGGGCGGGAGGCAAAGTGGATAGGAAGTCCACCTCTGGAGGGTGCCAATTTCTTGGTTGCTCTTTGGTGAGTTGGTCTTCTAAGAAGCAAAGTTGTGTCTCTCTCTCGTCCACTGAAGCGGAGTATGTGGCTATCGGTAGTTGTTGTGCTCAACTTCTTTGGATGAGGCAAACATTGAAGGATTACAGTGTCACTTGTGACGAAGTGCCTCTTTAGTGTGACAATGAAAGTGCCATCAAGATCTCTCTCAACCCGGTGCAACACTTCAAGACGAAGCATATTGAGATTCGGTATCACTTTATCCGGGATCACATTAGGTGAGGGGAGATCAAGCTCAAGTATGTCAATACTCACGATAACATTGCAGATATTTTCATGAAGCCCTTGAATGAAGCAAGATTTCGCGAGTTAAGGCCTAAGCTAAATATCATTGTTTTAAGCAATGTAGCTTGAACCCTTGCACACCCCACCATACTCTTCATAATGTCTTGTTTAGGTGTAGGCATGGACATAGGGGGAGTGTTGTTCTCTCAGTGAACTCTCCCTCCCCCCATTATGCATAAATTGATTGAGTCTTTCACATTAGGCATTTTTTATGGTACTTGTGCTTCAAAGACGAGTTTTGGTCATGGGCCCAAGGATAATTCTTCGCGGCGCCATACCATTCGCTCAAACATAGCTGGCTCCGGCCACTGCCCGTGTGCAAGGGTGGTTTCTTTTGTGTGTTTCCTTGTGCCTTGTGCTTTTGGTTCTCCTAGATGCTTGAACTCTCTAAGGAGTGGCTTTTTTTGTTTGCTTCTTGCAGTCTTGGGAGCTTCATCATCATATTACAGTGTCTTGCTTCCATCCTAAGCCTTCTCATCCCAAGCCATCTTTTCCAAATGTACACAAGTTTGATCTCTTTGTGCATGGGCTGTTACAACTTGGCGGTACAACCGGTGGTCTGAGCGGTTCTACCGCTCTATCACTATGTTGTGTAGTCCTAGCGGTACTTCCAGTCTTGCACGAGTGGTTCTATCGCTCCTACGTGCACCTGTACCACTGGCCGGTACTACCGGTATTTGGAAGCGGTACTACTGCTACTTCTGGAGCAGAAGTACCGCTCTCAAACACAGGTACTAGCGCTCTTCGGAGTGGTACTACCGGCTGAGATCTGGGCGCATATATAAGGGCCGCATGCTGACGGGGTTTTCTATTTCCCCTCCGTGCTCGTCCCCCATCTGAACCCTAGCCGCCGGTTGCTACGCCCGTTTCCCCGGAGCGCCCTCAGGCCCTCAGGATCGGTCGGCCCTTCATCGGATCCGCTCCGTTGAGGTCACCTCCTCTTCGATCTCCTCCCATGGATACCAGTAATGCCTTGTTCTTCTTGTTCTTAGGGTTCCTCTTGTTCAATCCTTTGTCTAGGGCATTGCTTGTAGCCAAATGTTTGGTGGGAGAGATCTGTATAAACTCCTCATGTTTCCTGTGCGTAGCTAGCAGTAGGAATAATGCATCTAGATTTGAGATAGGATTGTCCCTGTTCTTCCACTCGGCAGATCCACTCTCAGCAGTACTACCGCTCCTTGCGAGCGGTACTACCGCTCGAGCGGTTCTACCAGGCGAACAATCGGAACAACCGCCTTCTCTGAAACCATCTGCATTGTTCCTCTTCTATTTACATACATGAGATGTATTGCTCTGAACTTGTGTACATTCTTCTCATCTTTGCTGGGGTTTCTGTGTGCTATCGGTGTGTGTTTGCAGGTGGCTCTAGCTCTCGTGTTGCTCAGAAGCCTCGGAACACCAAGAAGAGGGTCTGTAGGGGCAAACCATCGGATGGCAGTGAGGATACTCGCGAGGTTGTGCTCCCTACCAAGACCACTCGCCGGGAGAAGTCTGCTGCTGCCAAGCAACATGCTATGTTACATATGCTCAAATGGAAGCTCTCGGACTGGGAAAAGTTTCGTTTCCAGGATCCCTACACCATGCCGCCACATCCTCGGTGGAATAACCCTCAGTTTCAGAATGAGTTGCAGTTAAGGGTTGTGTCAGAAATTTTTGAGCACCACAAGAACAAGTTCACCCAGATGTCGTCCATTGACATCGATCACTGGAGGAACAACCATGGTTACTTTGGAGAGGCTCTGTAGATCTGTGAGGAATTTGATTTGATCAAGCTCATGACTGTGAATTGTGACTTTGATGTGCAGCTTATTCATCAGTTTTATGATATAGTCCACTTCGGCACCGATGATGAGCGTCACCTGTCCTTTATGTGCCATGATGAGTTCTTTCATGTCCCTTGGAGAGCCTTTTGCAATGCTCTTGGCTATGAGGATACCGGGTTGAAGGGCTAGGGTGGTCTCCGTCCTCACGACCAAGCCCACCACATGGACAAGGTGAAGCTTGCTCCTCTGTACATCCCGGGTCATGGTATCGTGCGTAAATCCAATGACCTTTTGCTAGTCTATGATATTTGCATCGCATGTTCTGCTGTGTGCTGCTACCCAAGGTTGGGAATCAAGACGATATTTATGGTTATCTTGTGGATTTGCTTGTGGCCGGCCATGAAGACCAAAAGGGGTTCCGGTGCCACGTTTGATGTCTCCAACTGGATGTGGGAGGAGATGTACAATATGGTGTGGTACCGCAAGGTACCGATCTATGCTCCTTTTGTGATGCAGTTTCTGAACTCCGTTTGGGCAGTCCATAGGCCAGGAGAACCTCTCACCACTCCAGCTAATCTCACGGAGCATGAGATTAAGGTGTTGAGGAAGAAGAAGCATAAGACTCCTCGCTTTTCTACTTGCAATCAGGAGGATGTGTATGCTACCTCGGACGACGATGACTTTGAGTTGGAGGCTGGGGCCCAGCCCACTTGGGTTGAGAAGCTGACTTCCAAGAGCAAGAAGACATTTTGCCTGCAGACTCATATTCAGAAGAAGCTCTACAAGGCCCATGTTGCTGAGAAGATGGCGCGTCGTAGGCAGATTCAGTTGATGAGGCACCTCAATGTGCCAGATGTGAAGAGTGGCTCTGAGAAGACCATCACTCCTGAGGATACGTGGTGCTTGGAGAACTATTAGTGGTCTAATGAAGCGCCTGCTACCTCTTTTGTCTATGGTCCTGAGGCGACTGCAGTTGGGTCTGAGGAGTATGAGGAGGCTGAGGAGACTGACGATGCTACTGCTGATGATGATTCTTTTGATAGCTCTGAGGCATCTGGCGAGGAGGTCTATTGAGCCCCGGGGCGCCAACTTCGCTCTTTTCCTTTTTGGTGTGTTGATGCCAAAGGGGGAGAGAGCTCCATTAGGTCATGGGAGTTGCATGGGGGGGTTCTTTTGCAGTTGTTCTTGTGTGTTAGTTTGCAGTTGCTCTTTCTAGTGTCTTGTGAACTTGTCCTATGTTGTGACTTTGTGCATGGTGTAAGACATGCGTCCCTTATTTATTTATCTATCCACTCGTCTGTCAGTAAAGCTTGCATGCTAATTTTCTACTGTTTTGTGCTTTATGATTGGTATTGTGTTTCACTGTCACTGGTTGGTCTATAAAATCTAGGGGGAGCATGATCCTAGCATGAGCACTTGCAATCTCAAAGCAAACTCTAAATAGTGCTCACACTTAGGGGGAGCCCCGTCTATATTTTCTATACCTCCTGTGCCTTTCGAGTGGTTGTCATCATCCACCAAAAAGGGAGAGATTGTAAGCGCATCTTCTGCCTTAAGGTTTTGGTGATGTTGACAACACTCATGTGGACTAATCGTGCATCCTAGTTTTCTCAGGTACACATTGTGCGGCGCAAGACGGTTAGGCCTTCCCTCTATGCAGAAAAGATTGAAGATGGAGTTTCCGACATTTTTATTTCTTTGGTTATAGGATATCCGTATCTTTAATAGGGAATCCACATCGGAAGGTATTGGGTGAATCATTTCATGTAAACGTTATCTGCACCCACCATATACCCTCCGTTCGAGGAGAGAGGGGTTCCCCAAAGTCCTCTGTCTTGTGCAGTTCTGCCCATGGCGGTAGTACCGTTCCAGTGAGAGGTTGTACCGCTGGCCGGTAGTTCTGGTCTTAGCACCGCTCCAAGTACCGCTTAGGGGTGACTCCCTTTTGTACCGGGTACGATGGTAGACCGGTAGTGGAACGATAGTTCTGGTTGTTCTTTACAAACCGGTACTACTGGTGTTTAGGGCGGTAGTACCGCCTCGGACTCCACTACTTAGGGACTGCTGGCCCAACGGTAGCTCCAGCCCAACCACCACTCTAACTACCGGCCTGGGGTGATTTCCTTTTGTTGGTGAGGCGGTAGTCGGGCGGTGGTGGGACGGTAGTTCCAGTATGTTCTGATATACCGGTACTACCGGTTGCCTCATCGGAAGCCCGCCCTGGTGCCCAAGAAGGGGTTTCCCACATTCATCAGTTGTACCAGAGACCCTTACGGAAGTACCGCTCCTATGTGTTTCTACGCATAACAGTTGGATCTAAGGGGACCCTATTTAAGGAGGTGCTTCTGCCACCTCCCACCTACCTCTTTCCTCTCTGTCTCCTCCATTAATGGCCTCGAAGCTTTCTTGCCCGATCTCTCTCTCTAGCCACTCAAACTTGTTGATTTGCTAGGGATTGAAGGAGGAAACCTAGATCTACACTCTCACCAAAGGAAACTTGATTCCCCCATACTTTCTTGTGTGGATTTTGTTACTCTTAGGTGCTTTGGGAACCCTAGTCGGAAGAGGTCACTTTGGAGCGACATTCCATTGTGTTGAAGCTCCAGGGTTTCGTTAAGAGCCTCCAATTAAGTTGTGGCGAGAGCCCCAACCTTGTTTGTAAAGGTCCGGTTGCCGCCTTCAAGGGCACCAATAGTGGAATCACGGCATCTCGCATTGTGTGAGTGCGTGAGGACAATACGGTGGCCCTAGTGGCTTCTTGGGGAGCATTGTGCCTCCACACCGCTCCAACGGAGATGTACTTCCCTTCAAAGGGAAGGAACTTCGGTAACACATCCTCGTATCGATCGGTTCCACTCTTGGTTATCTCTTACCTTTACTTGTGCAATATATATTGTGTTATATTTGTTTCTTGCTTGTGTGCTTGTTGTTGTTGCATCATATATGTTTCTCACCTAGTTGCATATCTAGACAACCTACATTGATGCAAAGTTTAATTTGGTAAAGAAAAGCTAAAAATTGTTA
>NC_057804.1:513474056-513494926 GCF_018294505.1 Triticum aestivum
GGGTCTCTTTTCCATTATATTACATCTCTTTTCCATTATATTACATCACTTTTCCATTATATTGCATCTCTTTAAATCGCGTTTACTATTTTGCAATCTTTACTTTCCAATCTATACAACAAAATTACCAAAAATATTTACTTTACTATCTCTATTAGATCTCACTTTTGCGAGTGACCGTGAAGGGATTGACAACCCCTTTATCGCGTTGGTTGCAAGGTTCTTGATTGTTTGTGCAGGTACTAGGTGACTTGTGTGTCGTCTCCTACTGGATTGATACCTTGGTTCTCAAAACTGAGGGAAATACTTATGCTACTTTGCTGCATCACCCTTTCCTCTTCAAGGGAAAAACCAACGCAAGCTCAAGAGGTAGCAAGAAGGATTTCTAGCGCTGTTGCCAGGGAGATCTTCGCCAAGTCAAGCCATACCAAGTACCCATCATAAACTCTTCTCCCTCGCATTACATTATTTGCCATTCGCCTCTCGTTTTCCTCTCCCCCACTTCTAAAACGATTTTCAAAAACCTTTGCCTTTTCTTTGCCACTCTTCCGTTTGCCTCTTTTCGCTTGCTTCTTGTGTGCTTGTGTGTTGGATTGATTGCTTGTCACGATGGCTCAAGATAATACTAAATTGTGTGACTTTTCCAATAC
This sequence comes from Triticum aestivum, assembly GCF_018294505.1. Taxonomy (NCBI): domain Eukaryota; kingdom Viridiplantae; phylum Streptophyta; class Magnoliopsida; order Poales; family Poaceae; genus Triticum; species Triticum aestivum. The sequence continues at coordinate 513,474,707 of NC_057804.1, forward strand.
CAACAACAATGATTTTTATTAGCACTCCGATTTCTCCTACTACCGATGTTGAATCTTGTGAAATTAATACCGCTTTGTTGAATCTTGTTATGAAAGATCAATTTTCTGGCCTTCCTAGTGAAGATGCCGCAACCCATCTAAACAACTTCGTTGATTTGTGCAATATGCAAAAGAAGAAAGATGTGGCTAATGATATTGTTAAATTGAAGCTATTTCCGTTTTCACTTAGAGGTCGTGCTAAAACTTGGTTCTCTTTTTTGCCTAAAAATAGTATTGATTCATGGAATAAGTGCAAAGATGCTTTTGTCTCTCAGTATTTTCCTCCTGCTAAGATCATCTCCCTTGATCATGAGCATGTTGCACAAGCTTGGGAGAGAATAAAATTAATGACACGTAATTGCCCTACACATGGTTTGAATTTGTGGATGATTATACAAATTTTTTATGCCGGATTGAATTTTTCTTCTAGAAATCTTTTAGATTCGACCGAGGGAGGAACTTTTATGGAAATCTCTTTAGGAGAAGCTACTAAACTCCTAGACAATATTATGGTTAACTATTCTCAATGGCACACCGAAAGATCCACTTGTAAAAAAGTTCATGCGATTGAAGAAATCAATGTTTTGAGTGGAAAGATGGATGAACTTATGAAATTATTTGCTAATAAAAGTGTTTCTTATTATCTTAATGATATGCATTTGTCCACTTTGATTGAGAATAATAATGAATCTATGGATGTGAATTTTGTTCGAAGGAACAATTTTGGTAACAACGTGTATAGAGGCAATTCTAATTCTAGGCCATTTTCTAGTAATTCCTCTAATAATTATGATAATTCCTACAACAACTCTTATGGAAATTTTAATTAGATGCCCTCTGATTTTGAGAATAGTGTTAAAGAATTTATGAGTTTGCCAAAGAATTTCCATGCTTTGATTGAAGAAAAATTGCTTAAGATTGATGAGTTGGCTAGAAACATGTATAGAATTTCTCTTGATGTTGATTCCTTGAAACTTAGATCTATTGCACCTAAGCATGATATCAATGAGTCTCTCAAAGCCATGAGAATTTCCATTGACGAGTGCAAAGAAAGAACCGTTAGGATGCGTGCTAAAAAGATTTGTTTGTGAAAGCGTGTTCTTCTAGTTTTCATGATAATAATGATGAAGATCTAAAAGTGATTGATGTGATTGAAGAGGTTAAAACTTTACATAGCAATGAACCCACTATTTTGGATTTCAAGTGATTTAATTATGGTAATTGTTCTTTAATATATTGTATTTCCTTGTTGCAATCTGTGCTAAATTCTCCTCATGCTTATAATCAAAATAAAGCTCTTACTAAACATATCGTTGATGCTTTGATGCAATATTACGAAGAAAAACTTGAACTAGAAGTTTCTATCCCTAGAAAACTTTATGATGAGTGGGAACCTACTATTAAAATTAAGATTAAACATTATGAATACTATGCTTTTTGTGATTTGGGTGCTAGTGTTTCCACGATTCCAAAAAATTTGTGTGATGTGCTAGGTTTCCGTGAATTTGATGATTGTTCTTTAAATTTGCATCTTGCAGATTCCACCATTAAGAAACGTATGGGAAGGATTAATGATGTTCTTATTGTTGCAAATAGGAATTATGTGCCCGTAGATTTCATTGTTCTTGATATAGATTGCAATCCTACATGGCCTACTTGGTAGACCTTTCCTTAGAACGATTGGTTCAATTATTGATATGAAAGAAGGAAATATTACATTCCAATTTCCGTTAAGGAAGGGCATGGAACACTTTCCTAGGAAGAAAATTAAATTGTCTTATGAATCTATTATGAGAGCCACTTATGGATTGCATACCGAAGATGGCAATACCTAGATCTATTCTTGTTTTTATGCCTAGCTAGGGGCATTAAACGATAGCGCTTGTTTGGAGGGAACCAAATTTTATTTTTGTTCTTTGCTTTTTGCTCCTATTTAGTAATAAATAATTCATCTAGCTTCTTTTTAGATCTTGTTTTATGTTTTAATTAGTGTTTGTGCCAAGTAGAACCTTTGGGAAGACTTGCGTGAAGTCTTTGCGATCTTGCTGTAAAAACCAGAAACTTTTGCGCTCACGAGAATAGCTGTAATTTTTTACAGAAGAGTGATTTTAGGTTGATTCTTTTTGCAGATGATTGATAGAAAAATTCCTCACATCCACCAATTTAGTTCAGATTACAGTTACATAAGTATTCAAATGTTACATATTTCTACAATCTGTTCTGTTTTTGACAGATTCTGTTTTTCGTGTGTTGTTTGCTTATTTTGATGAATCTATGAGTAATATCGGGGGTATGAACCATAGATAAGTTGGAATACAGTAGATTTAACACCAATATGAATAAAGAATGAGTTCATTACAGTACCTTAAAGTGGTGGTTTATTTTCTTATACTAACGGAGCTCATGAGATTTTCTGTTGAAGTTTTGTGTTGTGAAGTTTTCAAGTTTTTGGGTAAAGATTTGATGGATTTTGGAATAAGTAGTGGCAAGAGCCTAAGCTTGGGGATTCCCAAGGCACCCCAAGGTAAAATTAAAGGACAACCAAAAGCCTAAGCTTGGGGATGCCCCGGAAGGCATCCCCTCTTTCATCTTCGTCTATTGGTAACTTTACTTGAGGCTATATTTTTATTCACCACATGATATGTGTTTTGCTTGGAGCGTCTTGTATGATTTGAGTCTTTGCTTTTTAGTTTACCACAATCATTCTTTCTGTACACACCTTTTGAGAGAGACACGCATGAATCGGAATTTATTAGAATACTCTATGTGCTTCACTTATATCTTTTGAGCTAGACAATATTGCTCTAGTGCTTCACTTATATCTTTTTAGAGTACGGTGGTGGTTTTCTTTTGTAGAAATTATTGAACTCTCATGATTCACTTACATTATTTTGAGAGTCTTTTAGAACAGCATGGTAATTTGCTTTGGTTATAAAATTAGTCCTAATATGATGGGCATCCAAGATGGGTATAATAAAAACTTTCATATAAAGTGCATTGAACACTATGAGAAGTTTGATTCTTTATGATCATTTTGAGATATGAAGATGGTGATATTAGAGTCATGCTAGTAGAGTAGTTGTGAATTTGAGAGATACTTGTGTTAAAGTTTGTGATTCCCGTAGCATGCTCGTATGGTGAACCGTTATGTGATGATGTTGGAGCATGATTTATTTATCGATTGTCTTCCTTATGAGTGGCGGTCGGGGACGAGCAATGGTCTTTTCCTACCAATATATACCCCTAGGAGCATGCGTGTAGTACTTCTTTCGATAACTAATAATTTTTTGCAATAAGTATGTGAGTTCTCTATGACTAATGTCGAGTCCATGAATTATACGCACTCCCACCCTTCCACCATTGCTAGCCTCTCTAGTACCGCACAAATTTCGCCGGTACCATACACCCACCATATAACTTCCTCAAAACAGCCACCATACCTACCTATTATGGCATTTCCATAGCCATTCTGAGATGTATTGCCATGCAAATTTCCACCGTTCTGTTTATTATGACACGCTCCATCATTGTCATATTGCCTTGCATGATCATGTAGTTGACATCGTATTTGTGGCAAACCCACCGTTCATAATTTTTCATACATGTCACTCTTGAATCATTGCACATCCTGGTACACCACCGGAGGCATTCACATAGAGTCATATTTTGTTCTAAGTATTGAGTTGTAAGTAAATAAAAGTGTGATGACCTTCATTATTAGAGCATTGTCCAAGTGAGGAAAGGATGATGGAGACTATGATTCCCCCACAAGTCGGGATGAGACTCCATACTAAATAAAAGAGGTCATAAAAAAGAGAAAAGGCCCAATTTTTTTAAATGATAGAAAAAGAGAGAAGGGGCAATGCTACTATCCTTTTACCACACTTGTGCTTCAAAGTAGCACCATGATCTTCATGATAGAGAGTCTCCTATATTGTCACTTTCATATACTAGTGGGAATTTTTCATTATAAAACTTGGCTTGTATATTCCAATGGTGGGCTTCCTCAAAGTGCCCTAGGTCTTCGTGAGCAAGCAAGTTGGATGCACACCACTTAGTTTCTTTTGTTGAGCTTTCATACACTTATAGCTCTAGTGCATCCATTGCATGGCATTCCTTTGTATGGAGGTTTAAATTTTCATCTAAGCACAACACTCACACTATTATATTTGACCTCTATGATAAATCATATACCATGGACCTTGAAGATTTTAATACTGCTTGCAAAATTCCACGGTGGGGCATCTTTAGTGAACCTCACAAATCTGAATATAATGATTTCCCTACTAGCATCACTGTGGGAGAAACTAGAAATATCACACAAGCTACCATAGGGAGCATTCATTTTTCTGCCATACATTACTTTGCTCTCTTTATAGGTAGATGCATTAACAGTAAACATGATCATAGCCACATTTGCGTCCTAGATCTTAGTGTCATCAAGAGTGCGGTATTAGGTGATAAGCAATATGTTGGGAAACATAGCATGCAATTTAAAACAAATCCTATGCTCACGCAAGATCTATCTAGGGATGCATAGCAACGAGAGGGGGAGAGTGTGTCCACGTACCCTCATAGACCAAAAGTGGAACCGTTAACTTAACGCGGTTGATGTAGTGGAACGTCTTCTAGAATCAACCGATCAAGTACCGAACGGACGACACCTCCGAGTTCTGCACACGTTCAGCTCGATGACGTCCCTCGAACTCTTGATCCAGCAGAGTGTCGATGGAGTCGATGAGTTCCGTCAGCACGACGACATGATGACGGTGTTGGTGATGTGATCCACCAGGGCTTCGACTAAGCACTACGATGATACTTATCGGAGGAGTAAACGGTGGGGGGGCACCGCACATGGCTAAGAATAATTATTGTGCCTTTGGGGTGCCCCCCGTCCCCATATATAAAGGAGGGAGGGAGGAGCCGGCTGACCTAGAGGGGGCACGCCATGGGGGGAGTCCTACTAGGATGCCCAGTCGTAGTAGGATTCCCCTTTCCTATTCTGGAGTGGCAAAGGGGGAAAGGGAGAGGGAGTAGGAGAGGGAAAGGGGGGTTGCAACCCCCACCCCTTGTCCAATTCGGATTGGCAATGGGGGGGGGGTGCGTGCCACCTCATGTGGCTTCCCTCTCCTCTCCGCTAAGGCCCATGTGGCCCATTAACTTTACCGGGGGGTTCCGGTAACCTCCCGGTACTCCTAAAAATCCCCGAACCTCTTCAGAACTATTCTGGTGTCCATATATAACCTTCCAATATATCAATCTTTACCTATCGACCATTTCAAGACTCTTCATCATGTCTGTGATCTCATCCAGGACTCCGAACAACCTTCGGTCACCAAAACATATAACTCATATAATACCAATCATCATCGAATGTTAAGCGTGCGGACCCTATGGGTCGAGAACTATGTAGGCATGACCGAGACACCTCTCCGGTCAATAACCAATAGCGGAACCTGGTTGCTCACATTGGTTCCCACATATTCTATGAAGATCTTTATCGGTCGAACCGTAATGTCAATATAGTTATTCCCTTTGTCATCGGTATGTTACTTGCCCGGGATTCGATCGTCGGTATCTTCATACCTAGTTCAATCTCATTACCGGAAAGTCTCTTTACTCGTTCCGTAGTGCATCATCCCACAACTAACTCATTAGTCACATTGCTTGCAAGGCTTCATATGATGTGCATTACCGAGAGGGTCCAGAGATACCTCTCCAATACACAGAGTGACAAATCCTAATCTCGATCTATGCCAACCCAACAAACACCTTCAGAGATACCTGTAGAGCATCTTTATAATCACCCAGTCATGTTGTGATGTTTGATAGCACAAAAGGCATTCCTCCTGTGTCTGGGAGTTGCAAAATCTCATAGTCAGAGGAATATATATTTGACCCAAAGAAAGCAGTAGCAATAAAACTGAACGATCATTATGCTAGGATAACAGATGGGTCTTGTCCATCACATCATTCTACTAATGATGTGATATCGTTATCAAATGACAAATCATGTCAATGTCTAGGAAACTTAACCATCTTTTGATTAACGAGCTAGTCTAGTAGAGGCATACTAGGGACACATTGTTTTCTCTATGTATTCACACATGTATCAAGTTTCTGGTTAATACAATTCTAGCATGAATAATAAACATTTATCATGAATAAGGAAATATAAAATAACAACTTTATTATTGCCTCTAGGGCATATTTCCTTCAGTCTCCCAGTTGCACTAGAGTCAATAGTCTAGATTACATTGTAATGAATCTAACAACCATGGAGTCATGGTGTTGCTCATGTTTTGCTCGTGGAAGAGGCTTAGTCAATTGGTCTGCAACATTCAGATCCGTGTGTATTTTGCAAATCTCTATGTCTCCCTCCTTGACAAAATCTCGGATGGAGTTGAAGCGTCTCTTGATATGTTTGGTCTTTTCGTGAAATCTGGATTCCTTCGCCAAGGCAATTGCTCCAGTATTGTCACAAAAGATTTTCATTGGAACCGATGCACTAGGTATTACACCTAGATAGGATATGAACTCCTTCATCCAGACTCCTTCATTTGCTGCTTCCGAAGAAACTATGTACTCCGCTTCACACGTAGATGCCACCACGACGCTTTGCTTGGCATTGCACCAACTGATAGCTCAACCATTCAATAAAAATACGTATCCGGATTGTGACTTAGAGTCATCCGGATCAGTGTCAAAGCTTGCGTCGATGTAACCATTTACGACAAGCTCTTTGTCACCTCCATAAATGAGAAACATATCCTTAGACCTTTTCAGGTACTTCAGGATGTTCTTGACCGCTGTCCAGTGATCCACTCCTGGATTACTTTGGTACCTCCCTGCTAAACTTATAGCAAGGCACACATCAGGTCTTAGTACACAACATAGCATACATGATAGAACCTATGGCTGAAGCATAGGGAATGACTTCCATTTTCTCTCTATCTTCTGCAGTGGTTGAGCATTGAGTCTGACTCAACTTCACACTTGTAACACAGGCAAGAACCCTTTCTTTGACTGATCCATTTTGAACTTCTTCAAAATGTTATCAAGGTATGTGCTTTGTGAAAATCCTATCAAGCGTCTTGATCTATCTCTATAGATATTGATGCCCAATATGTAAGCAGCTTCACCGAGGTCTTTCATTGAAAAACTCTTGTTCAAGTATCCTTTTATGCTATCCAGAAATTCTACATCATTTCCAATCAACAATATGTCATCCACATATAATATTAGAAATGCTATAGAGCTCCCATTCATTTTTCTTGTAAATACAGGTTCTCCAAAAGTCTCTATAAAACCATATGCTTTGATCACCTCATCAAAGCGTATATTCCACCTCTGAGATGCTTGCACCAGTCCATAAATGGATCACTAGAGCTTGCACACTTTTTTAACACCTTTAGTATCGACAAAACCTTCTGGTTGCATCATATACAACTCTTCTTTAAGAAATCCATTAAGGAAAGCAGTTTTGACATCCATTTGCCAGATTTCATAATCATAAAATGCGGTAATTGCTAACATGATTCGGACAGACTTAAGCATCACTATGAGTGAGAATGGCTCATCATAGTCAACTCCTTGAACTTGTCAAAAACCCTTTGCAACAAGTCGAGATTTATAGACAGTAACATTACCGTCAGCGTCTGTCTTCTTGAAGATCCATTTATTCTCTATGGGCGCTGATCATCGGGCAGATCCACCAAAGTCCATACTTTGTTCTCATACATGGATCCTATCTTAGATTTCATGGCCTCAAGCCATTTACTGGAATCTGGGCTCATCATAGCTTCTTCATAGTTCGTAGGTTCGTCTTGGTCAAGTAACATGACTTCCAGAACAGGACTACCGTACCACGCTGGTGCGGATGATGCTCTGCCAGACCTACGAGGTTCTGTAGTAACTTGATCTGAAGTTTCATGATCTCTATCATTAGCTTCCTCCCCAATTGGTGTAAGCATCACGGGAACAGATTTCTCAGATGAGCTACTTTCCAAATTGAGAGCAGGTACAATTACCTCATCAAGTTCTACTTTCCTCCCACTCACTTCTTTCGAGAGAAACTCCTTCTCTAGAAAGGTTCCGTTCTTAGCAACAAAAATCTTGCCTTCGGACTTGTGGTAGAAGGTGTACCCAATTGTTTCCTTAGGGTGTCCTATGAAGACACATTTCTCTGACTTGGGTTTCTGCTTATTGGGCTAAAGCCTTTTGACATAAGCGTCGCATCCCCAAACTTTAAGAAACGACAACTTAGGTTTGCTACCAAACCACAGTTCATACGGTGTCGTCTCAATGGATTTTGACGGTGCCCTGTTTAAAGTGAATGCAGCTATCTCTAATGCATAACCCCAAAATGATAGTGGTAAATCGGTAAGAGACATCATAGATCGCACCATATCCAATAAAGTACGATTACAACGTTCGTACACACCATTACACTGCGGTGTTACAGGTGGCGTGAGTTGTGGAACTATTCCACGTTGTTTTAAATAAAGGCCAAACTCGTAACTCAAATATTCTCCTTCACAATCAGATCGTAGAAACTTTATTTTCTTGTTACGGCGATTCTCCACTTCACTCTGAAATTCTTTGAACTTTTGAAATGTTTCAGACTTGTGTTTCATTAAGTAGATATACCCATATCCACTCAAATCATCTGTGAAGGTCAGAAAATAATGATACCCGCCACGAGCATCAACACTCATTGGACCGCATACATTGGTATGTATTATTTCCAATAAGTCAGTAGCTCGTTCCATTGTTCCGGAGAATGGAGTTTTAGCACGGTTCGCAAGTATCAAATCATTCATAATCAAGTGATTCCAAAAGTCCATCTTTATGGAGTTTTTTCATGCGCTTTATACTGATATGACCCAAACGGCAGTGCCACTAATAAGTTGTACTATCATTATCAACTTTGCATCTTTTGGGATCAATATTAAGAATATGTGTATTATTGCGATCCAGATTCAAGAGAATAACTGTCTCGCACTAAATAGAACAACCATTATTCTCTGATCTAAATGAATAACTGTCTCGCACTAAAAAAGATCCAGATATAATGTTCATGCTCAACGCTGGCACCAAATAACAATTATTCAGGTCTAAAACTAATCTCGAAGGTAGATGTAGAGGTAGTGTGCCGATGGCGATCACATCAACCTTGGAACCATTTCCGACATGCATCGTCACCTCGTCCTTAATTATCCAATCTTCGTTTAATCCGTAGTCCATGCTTCGAGTTACAAATATGAGCAACCGAACCGGTATCAAATACCTAGGCACTACTACAAGAATTAGTAAGGTACACATCAATAACATGTATATCAAATATACCTTTGTTCACCTTGCCATCCTTCTTATCCGCCAAATACTTGGGCAGTTCCACTTCCAGTGACCAGTCCCTTTGCAGTAGAAGCACTCAGTTTCCAGCTTGGGTCCAACTTTGGGTTTCTTCTCGGGAGTGACAACTTGCTTGTCGGTCTTTTTCAAGTTCCCCTTCTTTTTACCCTTGCCCTTTTCCTTGAAACTAGTGGTCTTGTTAACCATCAACACTTGATGCTCCTTCTTGATTTCTACCTCCGCGGCCTTTAGCATCACGAAGAGCTCGGTAATAGTCTTATTCATCCCTTGCATATTGTAGTTCATCATGAAGCCTTTGTAGCTTAGTGGTAGTGATTGAAGAACTCTGTCAATGACACAATCATCTAGAAGATTAACTCCCAGTTGAGTCAAGTGATTATGGTACCCAAACATTATGAGTATGTGCTCACTAACAGAATTGTTCTCCTCCATCTTGCAGCTATAGAGCTTGTTGGAGACTTCATATCTCTCAACTCAGGCATTTGCTTGAAATATCAACTTCAACTCCTAGAACATCTCATATGGTCCATGACGTTCAAAACATCTTTGAAGTCCCGATTCCAAGCCGTAAAGCATGGAACACTGAACTAATGAGTAGTCATCAACACGCGACTGCCAGGCATTCACAATGTCTGTAGTTGCTAGGGCAGGTGGAACACCGAGCGGTGCGTCAAGGACATAATTCTTCTGTGCAGCAACGAGGATAATCCTCAAGTTATGGACCCAGTCCGTGTAGTTGCTGCCATCATCTTTCAACTTAGCTTTCTCTAGGAACGCATTAAAATTCAAAGGACCGGTAGCACGGGCCATTGATCTACAACATAGATATGCAAAAAACTATCAGGACTAAGTGCATGATAAATTAAGTTCAATTACTCATATTCCTTAAGAACTCCCACTTAGATAGACATCCCTCTAGTCATCTAAATGCTACATGATCCAAATCAACTAAACCATGTCCAACCATCACGTGAGATGGAGTAGTCTTCAATGGTGAACATCACTATGTTGATCATATCTACTATATGATTCACATTCGACCTTTTGGTCTCCAGTGTTCCGAGGCCATATCTGTATATGCTAGGATCGTCAAGCTTAACCCGAGTATTCTGCATGTTCAAATCTGGCTTGCACTCATTGTATTTGAACATAGAGCTTATCACACCCGATCATCACGTGGTGTCACAGCACGAAGAACTTTCGCAACGGTGCATACTCGGGGAGAACACTTATACCTTGAAATTTAGTAAGGGATCATCTTATAATGCTACTGCCGTACTAAGCAAAATAAGATGCATAAAATATAAACATCACATGCAATCAAAATATGTGACTGATATGGCCATCATCATCTTGTGCTCATGATCTCCATCACCGAAGCAATGTCATGATCTCCATCGTCACCGGCTTGACACCTTGATCTCCATCGTAGCGTCATGGTCGTCTTGACAACCATTGCTTCTATGACTATCGCTACCGCTTAGTGATAAAGTAAAGCAATTACATAGCGCTTGTAATTCATACAATAAAGCGACAACCATACGGCTCCTGCCAGTTGCCGATGACTTTTAGAAAACATGATCATCTCATACAACAATCTTTATATCACATCATGTCTTGACCATATCACATCACAACATGCCCTGCAAAAACAAGTTAGACGTCCTCTACTTTGTTTGTTGCAAGTTTTACGCGGCTGCTACAGGCTGCTAGCATGAACCGTAAATACCTACGGCACAAAAACCACAACGGTGATTTATCAAGTTTGTTTTAACCTTCTCAAGGACCGGCTGTCGGTGTCAAAACTGGTGGATCTCGGTAGGGGGTCCCGAACTGTGTGTCTAAGGCTAGTGGTAACAGGAGGAGGGGGACACAATGTTTACCCAAGTTCGGGCCCTCTCTATGGAGGTAATACCCTACTTCCTGCTTGATTGATCTTGATGATATGAGTATTACAAGAGTGGATCTACCATGAGATCGTAGAGGCTAAACCCTAGAAGCTAGCCTATGACTATGATTGTTGTTGTCCTATGGACTAAACCCTCCGGTTTATATAGACACTGGAGGGGGCTAGGATTACACAGAGTCGGTTACAGAAAAAGGAATCTACATATCCGAATCGCCAAGCTTGCCTTCCACGCAAAGGAGAGTCCCATCCGGACACGGGACGAAGTCTTCTATCTTGTATCTTCATAGCCCGACAGTCTGTCATATGCATATCGTCCGGCTGTCCGAGGACCCCTTAATCCAGGTATCCCTCGGTAGCCCCTGAACCAGGCTTCAATGACGATGAGTCCGGCATTGCAAGGCGGGTTCCTTCTCCGAATACTCCAAAGTAGATCTTGAACATTAGAATGTTGTCTGACTCTGCAAAAGAAATTCCACATACCGCTGCAGAGAGTATAATATCCCACGAGTCCAATCTGCTGATAACTCACAGCGTGACATCACGCCACGTCCCGATCTTTATTCGAACCATTTTTATCCTGCCCTTCTGTATTTCGAGGTGCGGTTTTATTGGCACATCTTGTCAAAGCAAAGATCATGTCCCCTTATCACGGGATTCTCATCAATGCGGGTATGGGTAACCCAACCGTGCCATCAGCACGGCGCTTGGGGAATAAGCTAGTTTTTAGGGTGAGTGGGGAGGCGCATGATTTTACTGCCTTTATAAAGGGACAAGGGTTACCCTTTTTCACCCACGCCTTCTCCTTCCTCTGCTCATGCACTCTCGAGATCTAGCACCCAAGCTTTGGCCTTCTCTGCCCAAAAAAGCATTCTGAATATGTCCGGGTCCGGAGCAGGATGCAAGTGGATGGCCTCCTTCGTCAAGGAGAAGGACATAAAGAAGCTCCGGGAGGCCGAATAATTAGCCAAGAAGGTCAACCATCGGCTTATGGCCAAGGGGCAAATTGCCCCTACCTCAGAACCCCAAGAAAGGGTAGTGTTCATTTCCCACTTCGTCCGCGGGCTGGGATTTCCCCTCCACCCATTTGTCCGCAGACTAATGCATTATTATGGGCTGGACTTCCATGATCTGTCCCCCAACTCCATCCTCGACATATCAGCATTTATCATCATGTGCGAGGCCTTTCTCCGCATCCCACCCCATTTCGGGTTATGGCTGAAGACTTTCAATCTAAAGCCGAAGGTGGTGAGCGGTCAGCAAGCGGAGTGCGGAGGCACTATGGTGGGCAAGATGCCCAATGTTACCTGGCCCGAAGGCTCCTTTGTGGAGATGGTAAAGGGGTGGCAGTCGGGGTGGTTCTACATCACCGAGCCGCGTAACACCAACTGGGCAGCAGCCCCCGAATTCCGATCTAGAGTCCCAATGCGGCTCACTTCCTAGCAAGAGAAGGGCCTGACCTGGGGCTCTTCGGACGAGGTGTTCGGGCTCCACACGTGCATCCAAAACATGGTAAACAAGATAATCAAGCTTGTCAACATGGTACAAGTTAGGCTCATTCACCGGATCCTTCCGTGCTAACACCGGTCCTGCAATTTGTGGGAGTTCGATCCGGCCAAGCACCAGACACTGCTAGAGCTCTTCGGCACAATGCACGAAGATATCTGGAAAGTGCTTTTTAAGGCCGGAGAGACACCACCGCCCATGACTAAGGATCGTGGGCTTAGCTCAAAACGCCACGCTAATCCGGTAAGTTTTTACATGTTTTTCAAGTTATACCTTTTACAGGCATATTTGAGGCGGGACTCTAAGCTTCCCCTTGATTTATTCAGGCCTGGATAGAGATAGCGGAGCGGATTGACTGTCCGGCTCCACTGCCCGAAGGCCCAGAAACCCCACTTCTGATGAAGATGCTTTTTCCGACACCTTACGAGGTGTCGTAGAAGAAGGCCAAGAAGAAGGCCCAGCGGACCAGAAATGGTCTCTGTTGGAAGGGCGCTTCGGACACAGTGTCCGAAGATGCCGAGGATCACTCCTCCACCGTCGAAGACGACGTGGAAGAGGAGGAGGAGGAAGAAGAAATTCATCCCCATGTAGGGGGGAGAAAATGAAGAGGGTGGCCTCCACTCATTCGGAGGCCAGGGTGTCCAAGAATGGGAAAACTTCTCCTTCGGATAGTCCCAGGACAGCTACCGACATCAGCCAGGAATGGGCGCCCAGGGTTAAGCCCCTGGCTAAATCATAAGTATCCGAACACAACAATGTATCCGGATTTTTTACTGTATTGTTTTTAACGTGTTGGGTCATGCACTTGCAGTCCGGCTCGGTTCAACATCGAGCTATCCTCCTCTTCGGAGGGAATGCTAGACCTGTCGGCGATGGATAGTGGGTCCCTTCCAACGGCCTCCTCCCCCAAGGCCGCAGTCAACACCGAGATGTTGTCTCGAGGGATCTCGGGCCAGGGAGAGGCTCATGAGGCCGTCCCGGTGGTGCCGGGGAGAGGAACCTCACCCGCCGAACATATGGGGGAGCAAGTCCCCACAGAGACTGACAGTGGGGGCTACTTTTAATCCGGCCCCCAGCAGAATACTATTTCGGAGATCCATGTGGCTCCGTAATCAGGCAAGCAACCCTTGAAGGAAGGGGGCACGCCTGTTCCATCGGTGGCCTCCATCCATCCAGAGGCGCCGGACAATTTGCTGGAAGCACTGCGAGGCGCTTCCATTGTGGAAGAACGCCGCACCCTCATGGGTGTGGTGATTGAGAGGATTCAGCCCGCCAAAAGTGGACTGACCGAAGCGTGTACGCGCCTTCTAACAAGCTTCGAGATAAGCCACGCGACTTTAAAAGGAATGTCACAGTATAGGTAGTAGCCCCTGATGCTCTGTCCGGTGTTCGGAAAGAAAAACCGAACAGAGGATCAAATGAATTTCACTGGAGACTAATTTAAAATGTTTATGTGAACAAATAGGCATCGCTGCTAGCTGCATCCGCTCGTACTGCGGAAGTCTCCGGACTGAAGCATAATCTGGAGCGGGACGAGGGAGAGCTCGGCCGCGTAAAGGAGTAGCTAAAAGAAAGCGAAGGTATGCGTTGATTCGTAGCAAAATTCAGATATGGCGAATGTTTTCTTCTGACTTAAAGTGTCATTTATATTTACTAGGGGTCGTGACCGAAGTAACGGCCCTCGCAAAGGCTCTTGCTGAGGCCGAGGACAAGGCGGCCAAGGAGCAGTCCGCATGTGAAAAGCATGAAGCCCGGGTCAAGGAGGTCGAGCAAGAGCTCCAGGATGCAGTCAAAAGATGCGAGTCCTTGGAGCATGATTTTAAGGACCAACTTGCGAAGACCCGCCAGAGTGCACAAGATGCCCGAGCCGAAGCCCAGGGCACCCTCCAGGAAATCCAGGCGGCCAAGAAGATCGTGGTGGATAAGGCTTTTATAATGTAGAGAAAATATGTGAGGGAAAGGTTCCTTTTATTGACCCAGATTTGGAGCTCTCCAGGGGCGGAGAAGCTGTTCTGGTCACAATACCTTGCGTCAGAACCTCCGGTGCCTTTTAGCGACCAGCTGAAACAACTGGTCGAGCTGCATAAAGCGGCCGAACTAGCCATGAAGGATTTGGTAATCCGGCTATGGCCTACCGAAGCTATTCCTAGCAGCTACTTCGGACTCGTGAAGTGGCTAGTCAGTGCCTATCCTCGGCCTGATGCCATTAAACGGTATGTCTGCATTGAAGGTGCACGAATGGCCCTCGCCCACGCCAAGACACACTGGGCGAAGATGGACGCCACGAAGTTGATGACCGAAGGACCGCCCAAAGGCAAGGAGCACCGCAAGCCCGAGTTGTATTATCATAGTGTCATGGAGGGGTCCCGCCTTGTGGCAGAGCAATGTGCTAAGGATATCATATTCCCATGAATACACTCATGTTTACCCTGTCCTGTAATATAAAACAGTTCAGTTATGTAGTGTAAAGTTTGTTTAAAACTACACCTCATGTGCGGCCATTTTAATAAATCTGAGAAATGCCATTCGTCGGCTTTTGCCCCCACGTAGGTAGTACGGGGGTGTTCGGGATGAATCTAAACACTCTTTATCCAAGGTTTTGGTCCTTTAAGGAGGTGTTCAGTGCAACGAACCAGGCAATCGGACTATTCGGCTTTATCATTCTCACTTAGCCATAGGAGTTTGACGAGACAAACTTAGGTGTAGCCCCTGGTGTTCGGAAGACCAAACTTGCGGCGCTATATACGCTTAATCGGATAAAAACTGATTCATCGCATGAGGCGGAAAAAACGCTAAAGATTTGTAACCTCTGGAACAGCTGACCGGCTCTCGCCGCATCATGACAGTCAGTTTTTGGCTTTGTCTACTGAGGTGCTCATCTGGAATAACCAGGACACAATTGCAGTAGTTCTCCCTTTACTACCCTAGTCGATATAGCGGAACATAGGGTAGCAAGCACAGGAGCTAGGCAACCCAACTATTGACCCAAGACATGATTCAGAGCCGATGCATATAATGCTACAATTCGGAGTGCCGAACTACCGTAAAAGTGTTCGGACTTTCTTGTCGTGTTATGGGGCATAATAAAGCCCGTGGCGAATTAAGCCGTACCAGAGTGTACGGCTGTAAATGATAATAATATATATAAAGAAAAGGAAAAACTTAAGTAATAAGCTGATGCTGCAAATATGGAGCCGCGAATTATTTTCCATTGTAATTTAATTAGTAAGCCAAGGCGTACTTGTAGAAATAGTGCTATGAGCAATAAGGCTATTTAACATGCCATGACCAAGGGCAGGCTACGTGCAGGGTTTAAGATAGGTATAAGGATCGTTAGCAGAGACCACTTGTGAATTCCCTTGTATGTTTAAGCCTTTTGCCTTCTTGGTGTAGACATCCCTTGATAGGTCTGATGATCAGGTTGTCCGGAAATGTGGCCAAAAGAAAGAAACCTGAAAATAAAACAGAATAGTGAAATTATGCGAGTCCAGGAGCGGTTGAGCCGTATTGTGAACCCTGGTCTAGCTGTGCCTCCGTCTATGCCCATGGTATTTTGAGTGCGTAATTATGTACGGGCGGCATGAATGTCGCCACTTGATTGAGGCTGGGACGGAGGCCGAATTGCTAGTCGAGCTCTAGATGGGTTGGACAGTCCTGCTGCAGAGTAGTTCGGACTCGCTTGACGGTGTCCGGGGGCTTTACTGTCGAATTGAGGTTCTGCCTAAGAAGGCTACTCTGTACTTCTGCTGCAAGGGCTATGGTGTGTTCCTTAGTACGGAGGGAGCGTTCCATATTTCCGTTGACCGTTATGACACCGTGTGGTCCGGGCATCTTGAGCTGGAGATAGGCGTAGTGCAACACCACATTGAATCGAGCGAATGCGGTTCGTTCGAGCAGTGCGTGATAGCCACTACAAAAATGGACGATATCGAAGATCAATTCTTCGCTTCGGAAGTTATCCGGGGATCCGAAGACCACTTCTAGTGTGATTGAGCCCGTGTAACAAGCCTCCACACCTGGTATGACACCTTTAAAGGTGGTTTTGTGGGTTTGATCCTTGAGGAATCGATACCCATTTTGCGCACTGTATCCTGATAGAGCAGGTTCAGGCTGCTTCCACCGTCCATAAGGACTCATGTAAG
The DNA here is from genome assembly GCF_018294505.1 of Triticum aestivum. Taxonomy (NCBI): domain Eukaryota; kingdom Viridiplantae; phylum Streptophyta; class Magnoliopsida; order Poales; family Poaceae; genus Triticum; species Triticum aestivum. Next base: position 513,491,675 of record NC_057804.1, read on the forward strand.
GTGGAATACATTGATGATAGGGTCAAGCACCAGTGCGGCTGAACCGTCATGAAGGATGCTGGTCGGATGGTCCCTTCGATCAAAAGTGATCGAACAGGAGGACCATGGGTTGTATTTTGGGGCGACTGGCTCCATTGCGTAGACGTCCCTTAGCGTGCGCTTCCGCTCCCTTCTGGGGATATGGGTATCATATATCATGTTCACCGTTTTGACTTGGGGAGGAAACTTCTTCTGTCCCCCTGGTTCGGTGGCCAGGACTCCTCGTCGTCATTGCTTTGCGACCCCTTTTCCTTGCTTTTGGCATTTAACTTGTCGGCCTGTTTAAAGACCCAACATTCTCTGTTGGTATGATTGGCTGGTTTATCGGGGTTGCCGTGGATTTGACATGGACGATCGAGTATGTGGTCCAAACTGGACAGTCCCGGATTGTTTCTCTTAAATGGCTTCTTCCGCTGACTGGACTTGGAGCCACTGAATCCGGCGTTGACGACCGTGTCTTCGGCATTGTCGCCATTATTTTGATGCTTGTGTCTGTTGCATCGGGGCTTGCCGTTGCTATCTCTGGCTTCAGAAGTGCCAGGTTTACTTGAGGTGTTGTTGCTACGAGCTAGCCAGCTATCCTCGCCCGCACAAAAGCGGGTCATAAGCGTCGTAAGGGCTGCCATGGACTTTAGCTTCTCTTGTCCGAGGTGTCAGGCAAGCCATTCGTCATGGATGTTATGCTTAAAGGCCGCTATGGCTTCGGCATCCGGACAGTTGATGATCTGGTACTTTTTAGTTAAGAACCGAGTCCAGAATTTCCTGGCTGACTCTCTGGGCTGTTGGGTTATATGACTTAAGTCATCGGCATCCGGAGGTCGGACATAGGTGCCTTGGAAGTTGTCAAGGATTGCGTCTTCGAGGTTCTCCCAACTGCCAATAGAGTTTTCGGGCAGACTGTTCAACTAGTGCCGAGCTGGTCCTTTGAGTTTTAGCGAGAGATATTTGATGGCATGGAGATCATCACCACGGGCCATATGTATATGGAGAAGGAAGTCCTCAATCCATACCGCAGGATCTGTTGTCCCATCATATGATTCAATGTTTACGGGTTTAAACCCTTCAGGGAATTCATGTTCCATTACTTCATCAGTGAAGCATAGGGGGTGTGAGCCGCCTCTATGCCGGGCTATGTCGCGACACAGCTCGGAGGAAGCTGGTCTGCGGTATTCGGCCCGGACGAGTTTGTACTTTTTATATTCGGCGTGGTGGCCGTCATCGCATATCGGGGCGCACCCCCGCGATCCATAGATCGATCTAGTCTGGCATGTTCTGTTCTCCAAGTCATACTGCAGGTCATGTGTGTATCCCCGAGCTGTTGTGTTTCTATTTGTTCGGCGAGGTAGTGCGGGCTGATGTTCGACCTGAGTTGCCATTTTATCTCGGCCACGCGGTGGTCGATCAGCCGCATTATGCGCTGGTAGTGCTGGCTCCAGTGCCTCGTCGCCGAATTGAGGTAGCAATTTGCGCTTCGGGTAGCTTTTGGTTGGGCGTTCGAGTCCATATTCCTCGGCTGCCAGGACCTTAGTCCATCTATCAGTGAGCATATCTTGATCAACTTGAAGCTGCTGCTGCTTTTTCTTGAGGCTCTTTGAAGTGGCTATAAGCCGGCGCTTAAAGCGCTCCTACTCAACAGGATCCTCAGGCACGATAAATTCTTCGTCGCCGAGCCTTACCTCATCTTCGGAGAGAGGCATGTAATTACCATCCTCCGAGTCTTCATTCATGGCCTGTTCATTAGGGCTGGCTCGCCCGTCTTCCCGTTCGGCCTGTTCGAAACTTGGTTGGGCGGGGTCATTGTTGTCTTCGGCATCGTCCGGAGTGCTATTCTCTCTTGTGCCGGTATCACTGTTTTTACCATGGCGTGGTTTAGAACGGCGCCGCTGACGTCGGTGCTTCGGCTACTTCTCAGGAGGTTTATCCTCAACTGGATCCTTTTTATCCTCGCCATTGTCTTCCTTGGGTGTATCCACCATGTATATGTCGTATGAGGAGGTGGTTGTCCAGCGCCCTGTGGGCAGTGGTTCCTATTCCTCTCCAGCATCGTCGTCCATACTGTCGATGTCTTCGGAGTCGAAATGAAGCATGTTGGTCAAGTCATCAACAGTGGCTATCAAGTGGGTGGTGGGTGGGTAACGAAGTTCTTCGTCATCTGCTTCCCACTTAAGCCGGACATGATTCGGTCCTAAATCTCCTGACAAGGAGAGAGATTTCAATGAGTTTAACACGTCTCCTAGGGAAGCAGAAGTTCCTCACCGGCCGCAGTCAAATTCGATTCAACTAAAGTTGGGGAAACACACACTCGCGAGCCACCTTTATGCAAAACTAGTTGCATGTCTGTCCGTGGTACCGGTCTCATGAACACGGTCATATAAGGTTGGTTCGGGCCGCTTCATCCAACAATACCGCTGAATCAAAGTAAGACATTGGTGGTAAGAAATATGACAATCACCGCCACAACTCTTTGTATTCTACTCGTGCATATCATCTACGCATAGACCTAGCTCTGATACCATTGTTGGTAAACATAGCATGCAATTTCAAAAAAAATCCTACGGTCACGCAAGATCTATCTAGGAGATGCATAGCAATGAGAGGGGGAGAGTGTGTCTGTAACGCCCCGGATCCGATGCGCCAGGTGTTTGCCAGTTATTTGTCGTCGTTGCCATGTCATTTGCTTGCGTGTTGCATTTTGTCATGTCATCATGTGCATTTCATTTTGCATACGTGGTCGTCTCTTGCATCCGAGCATTTTCCCCGTTGTCCGTTTTGCGATCCGGCACTCCTATGTCCTCCGGCGTCCCCCTCTTCTCTCTTTTCGTGAGTGGGTGTTAAACTTTCTCGGAATGGCCCGAGGTTTGCCAAGCGGCATTGGTATACCACCGGTAGACCGCCTATCAAGTTTCGTGCCATTTGGAGGTCGTTTGATACTCCAACTGTTAACCGGGTAACCGCAAACCCCCCTTTCTCTTTGCAGCCCAACACCCTTCCAAAGTGGCCCAAAACCCAGGAAACTCCCATCCATGCTCTCGATCGTTCGATCACGATCGTGTGGGCGAAAACCGCTCCTCATTTGGACTCTCCTAGCTCCCTCTACCTATAAAACTGCCCCTCCCCCTCCATTTTCGGGTCCAAACCCTAAAATTTCCCCTCGCCGCCGACGGACATGTCCACCCGCCACCCGGACATGTCCGCCCCGCCGCCGCGCCCAAT